>NC_135349.1:22365067-22411777 GCF_023851605.1 Tamandua tetradactyla
CGACTTCCAGAGAAGATGGCAGCTTAGTAAGACATGCGGGTCTTACTTCCTCCAGAACAACTACTAAAGAACTAGAAACAGTACAGAACAGCTCCCGGAGCCACGAGAGAGAACAGACACACAGAATACCCCATTCTGGAATGGCTGGACTGGCTCAAAGACTCCGCTGTGGTGAGGTCTCTGAGAGGCATGTGCTTCCCTGGGCCATGGCGGCTGGCGGCCGGAGCCCCTCCCTCCCTCCTTCCTGGGCCAGCGGGGAGCTTTGGATCGGTGGTTCCCCAAGCCGTGGTGGCCAGCGCCCCTCCCCCACACGCAGCTTACCGGGTCAGCTAGGAGCCACGGAATGGTGGTTCCCCAAGCTGCGGCGGCAACTCCCACGTGTGGCTTCCCAGGCCAGCTAGGAGCCTTGGAACAGCGGTTCCCCAAGCCGTGGTGGCTGGCGACCCTCTCGCACAGGTGACTTCCCGGAGGAAAAGGAAAGAGTCTCCAATAGTAGTAGAGACTGAGCCCAACCTAACACCAATAGTGGCATTAATGAACAAATTCTGACCACTAAAAATAGGCCCTCAGCTCAGGCGAAACTGATCAAGGCGGAAGTTGCCAATTGGGCTAACTGAAAAAGAAGAAAGGGGGTGAAACAGAGCCTTCTGCAGCTGTTTCTATGGAGGCTTCATTGCCTCTGGCCTCAGCGCTGGGATTACACATGTTGCAACTGCCTGGAACGCAGAAACAGGCTGCATTCAGGGCTCTCTACCACCTGAACCTTCCCCACAGGAGGGGTGAAATGCAACTCAGGTGGAATCCCTCTCTCAAGGAATTCAGATCCCAGGACTTCACAACTTGAAGCCATTAAAACCAACCTACAACCTTTCCTCTGTCTCCACCCCACACCCAGCAGCGAGAGTCTTCCAAAGTTAAAGGAGCCACAACATCCTTTGCTGGTGGAACCTGCACACAGACAAGCACCACATACTGGGCAGGATAAGAAAAACAGAGCCCAGAGACTTCACAGGAAAGTCTTTCAACCTGCTGGGTCCCACACTCAGGGAAATCTGATTAAATACCCAAATGCCAGCAAAAAATAACAAATCACACCAGGAAAACTGAAGATATGGCCCAGTCAAAGGAACAAACCAATAGCTCAAATGAGATACAGGAGCTGAGACAACTAATTCTGAATATACGAACAGAAATGGAAAACCTCTTCAAAAACCTAATCAGTAAATTGAAGGAGGACATGAAGAAGGCATGGGATCAACAAAAAGAAGAAATGGAAAGTCTGAAAAAACAAATCACAGAACTTATGGGATTGAAAGACACAGTAGAAGAGATGGAAAAAACAATGGAAACCTACAATGGTAGATTTGAAGAGACAGAGGCTAGAATTAGTGAACTAGAGGATGGAACATCTGAAATCCAAAAAGAAAAAGAAACTATAGGGAAAAGAATGGAAAAATTTGAACAGGGGATCAGGGAACTCAAGGACAATATGAAGTGCACAAATATACGTGTTGTGGGTGTCCCAGAAGGAGAAGAGAAGGGAAAAGGAGGAGAAAAACTACTGGAAGAAATTATCACTGAAAATTTCCCAACTCTTATGAAAGACCTAAAATTACAGATCCAAGAAGTACAGCACACCCCAAAGAGAATAGACCCAAATAGGCGTACTCCAAGACACTTACTAGTTAGAATGTCAGAGGTCAAAGAGAAAGAGAGGATCTTGAAAGCAGCAAGAGAAAAACAATCCATCACATACAAGGGAAATGCAATAAGACTATGTGTAGATTTCTCAGCAGAAACCATGGAAGCTAGAAGACAGTGGGATGATATATTTAAATTACTAAAAGAGAAAAACTGCCAACCAAGACTTCTATATCAAGCAAAATTGTCCTTCAAAAATGAGGGAGAAATTAAAATATTTTCAGACAAAAATCACTGACAGAATTTGTGACCAAGAGACCAACTCTGCAAGAAATACTAGAGGGAGCACTAGAGTCAGATACGAAAAGACAGAAGAGAGAGGTATGGAGAAGAGTGTAGAAAGAAGGAAAGTCAGATATGATATATATAATACAAAAAGCAAAATGGTAGAGGAAAGTATTACCAGACAGTAATAACACTAAATGTTAAAGGACTAAATTCCCCAAACAAAAGACATAAACTGGCAGAATGGATGAAAAAACAGGATCCTTCTATATGCTGTCTACTGGAAACACATCTTAGACCCAAAGATAAACATAGGTTGAAAGTGAAAGGTTGGGAAAAGATATTTCATGCAAATAACAACCAGAAAAGAGCAGGAGTAGCTATACTAATATCCAACAAATTAGATTTCAAATGTAAAACAGTTAAAAGAGACAAAGAAGGACACTATCTACTAATAAAAGGAACAATTAAACAAGGAGACATAACAATCATAAATATTTATGCACTGAACCAGAATGCTCCAAAATACATGAGGAATACACTGCAATCACTGAAAAGGGAAATAGACACATCTACCATAATAGTTGGAGACTTCAATTCACCACTCTCATCAATGGACAGAACACCTAGACAGAGGATCAATAAAGAAACAGAGAATTTGAATATTACAATAAATGAGCTAGACTTAACCGATATTTATAGGACATTACATCCCAGAACAGCAGGATACACCTTTTTCTCAAGTGCCCATGGATCATTCTCAAAGATAGACCATATGCTGGGTCACAAAGCAAGTCTCAACAAATTTAAAAAGATTGAAATCATACACAACACCTTCTTGGATCATAAAGGAATGAAGTTGGAAATCAATAATAGGCAGAGTGCCAGAAAATTCACAAATACGTGGAGACTCAACAACACACTCTTAAACAACGAGTGAGTCAAGGAGAAAATTACAAGAGAAATTAGTAAATATCTCGAGGCGAATGAAAATGAAAACACAACATATCAAAACCTATGGGATGCAGCAAAGGCAGTGCTAAGAGGGAAATTTATTGCCCTAAATGCCTATATCAGAAAAGAAGAAAAGGCAAAAATTCAGGAATTAACTGTCCACTTGGAAGAACTGGAGAAAGAACAGCAAACTAACCCCAAAGCAAGCAAAAGGAAAGAAATAACAAAGATTAGAGCAGAAATAAATGAAATTGAGAACATGAAAACAATAGAGAAACTCAATAAGACCAGAAGTTGGTTCTATGAGAAAATCAACAAGATTGATGGGCCTTTAGCAAGATTGACAAAAAGAAGAAGAGAGAGGACGCAAATAAATACGATCAGAAATGGAAGAGGAGACATAACAACTGACCTCACAGAAATAAAGGAGGTAATAACAGGATACTATGAACAACTTTATGCTAATAAACAACAATGTAGATGACATGGACAGGTTCCTGGAAAGGCATGAACAACCAACTTTGACTCAAGAAGAAATAGATGACCTCAACAAACCAATCACAAGTAAAGAAATTGAATCAGTCATTCAAAAGCTTCCCAAAAAGAAAAGTCCAGGACCAGACGGCTTCCCATGTGAATTCTACCAAACATTCCAGAAAGAATTAGTACCAACTCTCCTCAAACTCTTCAAAAAAATTAAAGTGGAAGGAAAGCTACCTAATTCATAATATGAAGCCAACATCACCCTCATACCAAAACCAGGCAAAGATATTACAAAAAAAGAAAACTACAGATCAATCTCTGTAATGAATATAGATGCAAAAATCCTCAACAAAATTCTAACAAATCGAATCCAACAACACATTAAAAGAATTATACATCATGACCAAGTAGGATTCATCCCAGCTATGCAAGGATGCTTCAACATAAGAAAATCAATTAATGTAATACACCATATCAACAAATCAAAGCAGAAAAATCACATGATCATCTCAATTGATGCAGAGAAGGCATTTGACAAGATTCAACATCCTTTCCTGTTGAAAACACTTCAAAAGATACGAATACAAGTGAACTTCATTAAAATGATAGAGGGAATATATGAAAAACCCACAGCTAATATCATCTTCATGGGGAAAAATTGAAAAATTTCCCCCTAAGATCAGGAACAAGACAGGGATGTCCACTATCACCACTATTATTCAACATTGTATTGGAGGTTCTAGCCAGAGCAATTAGACAAGAAAAAGAAATACAAGGCATCAAAATTGGAAAAGAAGAAGTAAAACCATGACTGTTTGCAGATGATATGATACTATACGTCGAAATCCCAGAAAAATCCACAACAAAACTACTAGAGCTAATAAATGAGTACAGCAAAGTAGCAGGTTACAAGATCAACATTCAAAAATCTGTAGCATTTCTATACACTAGCAATGAACAAGCTGAGGGGGAAATCAAGATTGAATTCCATTTACAATTGCAACTAAAAGAATAAAATACTTAGGAATAAATTTAACTAAAGAGACAAAAGACCTATACAAAGAAAACTACAAAAAACTGCTAAAAGAAATCACAGAGGACCTAAATAGATGGAAGGGCATACCGTGTTCATGGATTGGAAGACTAAATATAGTTAAGATGTCTATCCTACCTAAATTGATTTACAGATTCAATGCAATACCAATCAAAATCCCAACAACTTATTTTTCAGAAATAGAAAAACCAATAAGCAAATTTATCTGGAAGGGCAGGGTGCCCCGAATTGCTAAAAGTATCTTGAGGAAAAAAAAATGAAGCTGGAGGTCTCACGCTGCTGGACTTTAAGGCATATTATGAAGCCACAGTGGTCAAAACAGCATGGTATTGGCATAAAGATAGATATATTGACCAATGGAATCAAATAGAGTGCTCAGATATAGACCCTCTCATCTATGGATATTTGATCTTTGATAAGGCAGTCAAGCGAACTCACCTAGGACAGAACAGTCTCTTCAATAAATGGTGCCTAGAGAACTGGATATCCATATGCAAAAGAATGAAAGAGGACCCGTATCTCACACCCTATACAAAAGTTAACTCAAAATGGATCAAAGATCTAAACATTAGGTCTAAGACCATAAAACAGTTAGAGGAAAATGTAGGGAGATATCTTATGAAACTTACAATTGGAGGCGGTTTTATGGACCTTAAACCTAAAGCAAGAGCACTGAAGAAATAAATAAATAAATGGGAGCTCCTCAGAATTAAACACTTTTGTGCATCAAAGAACTTCATCAAGAAAGTAGAAAGACAGCCTACACAATGGGAGACAATGTTTGGAAATGACATATCAGATAAAGGTCTAGTATCCAGAATTTATAAAGAGATTGTCCAACTCAACAACAAAAAGACAGACAACGCAATTACAAAATGGAAAAAAGACTTGAACAGACACCTCTCAGAAGAGTAAATACAAATGGCCAAAAGGCACATGAAGAGATGCTCAATGTCCCTGGCCATTAGAGAAATGCAAATCAAAACCACAATGAGATATCATCTCACAGCCACCAGAATGGCCATTATCAACAAAAGAAAATATGGCAAGTGCTGGAGAGGACGCGGAGAAAGAGGCACACTTATCCACTGTTGGTGGGAATGTCAAATGGTGCAACCACTGTGGAAGGCAGTTTGGCGGTTCCTCAAAAAGCTGAATATAGAATTGCCATACGACCCAGTAGTACCATTGTTAGGTGTCTACTCAAAGGACTTAAGGGCAAAGACACAAACGGACATTTGCACACCAATGTTTATAGCAGCATTATTTACAATTGCAAAGAGATGGAAACAGCCAAAATGTCCATCAACAGACGAGTGGCTAAACAAACTGTGGTATATACATACGATGGAATATTATGCAGCTTTATGACAGAATAAACTTATGAAGCATGTAATAAAATGGATGGACCTAGAGAACATTATGCTGAGTGAGACTAGCCAAAAACTAAAGGACAAATACTGTATGGTCCCACTGATGTGAACCGACATTAGAGAATAAACTTGGAATATGTCATTGGTAATAGAGACCATCAGGAATTAGAAATAGGGTAAGATAATGGGTAATTGAGCTGAAGGGATACAGACTGTGCAACAGGACTAGATACAAAAACTCAAAAATGGACAGCACAATACTACCTAATTGTAATGTAATTATGTTAAAACACTGAATGAAGCTGCATCTGAGCTATAGTTTCTTTTTTTTGTTTTTTTTGTTTGTTTTTTTATATTTTTTGAATTTTTATTTTTATTTTTTCTCTATATTATCATTTTATTTATTTTTCTGTTGTCTTGCTATTTCTTTTTCTAAATTGATACAAATGTACTAAAAATGATGATCATACATCTATATGATGATATTAAGAATCACTGATTGCATATGTAGAATGGGATGATTTCTAAATGTTGTGTTAGTTAATTTTTTTTAATAAAAAAAAAACACAATGAGATACCACTTCATGCTCACCAGATTGGCCATTATATTAAAAAGGAAAATAAATGTTGGTGGGGATGCAATGACATAAGAAGCCTCATGCATTATTTGTGGGAATGTAAAATGGTGTGGCCCCTGTGGAAAACAGTTTGGTAGCTCCTCAGAAGTTAAGTATAGAATTAACATATGACCCAGTAATCCCACTTCTAGGTGTAAACTGAACAGAATTGAAAGCAGGGATTAGAACAGTTGTCTGTACACCAACATTCATAGCAGAATTATTCACAGCGACCAGAAGACAAAAACAACCCAGGTGTCCATGAATGGAAGAATGGATAAACAAAATGCCAGATGTCCATATGGTAGAATGTTATTCAACTGTGAAAAGGAATGAAGTGCGGACACTTGCAGCAACACAGATGAACCTTGAGGATGTCATGTTGAGTGAAATGAGCCAGACACAAAAGGGCAGTTATTATGTGGGATCTCACTTCCATGAAGTAACTAGAATATGCATATTTATAGAGACAGAAACTAAAATATAGAGTAGCAGGGCCAGAAGCAGGGTTGGGGATGCAGGCTTAATGCTTCAGCGGTGCAGCTTCTGTCTGGGGTAAAGGAAAAGTTTTGGTGGTGGATAGTGGCACAACATCAGGAATGTAATTAACAACACTGAATTGTATACTTGAAAGAGGTTAAAATACAAATGTTATGTTGCATGTGTGTTACCACAATGCCAGTTTTTTTTAATTTAAGTTGCAGGAAATCCTGGTGATTAGCAGTCTAAACTCTAGAGCTAATCTACCTGGGCCTGAATTTTTTCTACCACTTGCCAATTGTATGATGGTAGGCAAGCTGCTGAATGCTTTTTATTTTTTATTTTTTAATTTTTTGGCATGGGCTGCCGAACCTTTCTGCACCTTGCTTTACTCAGCCATAAATGGGCATAATAATAGTACTTGTTCTACTGGATTGTAGAAGGATTCAATGACTTAGTTCATGAGAAGTAGTAAGAATAGGAAGTACACAAGTGTTAGTTTTACTATTATTAGCATTATTATTAGGAAAACAAGGAGATGGAGGACCATGTAGGAAGCAAGCTTTCTGAAGAGACTTCTAAGGCACATGCCTGGTGCCTTAGAAACAGATGATGTGTACTCTCCTTCCTCGATACCTACAACTTTGAGGTATACACACTTCTAGGTATTGTGGGTGGCCGCAAGTCAAATTTGAGGCTTACTGAAGTTGACTTTGATATCCCTTATCTCTTCTTTTGCTCCCCCTGCCCTACAGCTTCCCCTCCTTGGTGCCCTCATGTTCCTTCTCCAGTTAGAACCTGCACTGAGGAATAGAACCAATAGAGTCACTCACACTAGAGTCTAAATGCCTGATGAGGGCATGTACCTTTCTTCCTAGTGCTGTCTGCATTTTCTTAAAGGTACAATGTCTCTAACTAGTCAAGTGAATCTAATAGTAAAAGTTTTGGTATCAAAGATCCCCACCCCCTCACTTTCCTTCCCAATCATCAACCCCCATTCCTATAAATGTACGTGCACTCTTAGCCAGTCTTGTACACTTTGGTCATGGTGAAAGAGGAGATCCCCTTTTGTCTGAGCCAATGATTCTTCGAGCCCTAGAGCCTAGCTCAGCCACCTCCTGGGAGAGCTCACTTCCTGTATAATGCCATGTCCTTCTGTGTATTCAGTATTCCCGGGGTCCAGGCACATTCAAGTTAGGATTTAAAAATGGCAAGTAGATACTAGCTTGAAAAGTAAAAAATATATGCAAAAATAAAACCCTCTTTGCTCTTACAACCTGCTCTGTACTTAGAGTTTACTTTTCCTTCTCTGTGTGTGCAACAGTCTTGGAAGCGTTGCCGTCATTCGCTGTCTCCTGCTCCATACTGCCCTTCACCACTCAATTCACTGGTTGAGTCTATCTGCCACAACTCCCCCAGTGAACTGTCTGTTTTTATTTTTTCTTGATATATTATATAGTCACAAACCATGTATTCATTCAAAATCTACAATCAGTGACTCACAAAATCATATAGCTGTGCATTTATCATCACAATTGACTTTTTTTCTTTTTTTGTGAAAAATAACATATATACCAAAAAAAGCAATAAATTTCAAAACACATTGCAACAGTTAGTTGTAGAACAGATTTCAGAGTTTGCTACGGGTTACAGTTCCACAATTTTAGATTTTTACTTCTAGCTTCTCTAAGATATTGGAGACTAAAAGAAATATCAATATAATGATTCAGCACTCATACTCATTCGTTAAATCCTACTTCCTCTGTGTAACTCTCCCATCACCTTTGATCGTTCTCCCATTCTTTAGGGGTATTTGGGCTCTGCCCATTCTAACTTTTTCATGTTGGAAGAGGTTGTCAATAATATGGGGTGGGGGATGGAACTAGTTGATGTTCTGGAGTGGCTGGGCCCTCTGTGTTTCAGGACTTACCTGGTCCAGGGTCCCATCTGGAGGTTGTAGGTTTCTGGAAAGTTACTCTAGTGCTGGAAACTTTGTAGAATCTTATATATTGCCCTAGGTGTTCTTTAGGATTGGCAGGAATGGTTTTGGTTGGGATTTGGCAAGTTATGATAGGTAGCACTGTCTAATTGAAGCCTGCATAAGAGTGACCTCCAGAGTAGCCTCTTGACTCTACTTGAACTCTCCCAGCCACTGCTACCTTATTTTTTACACTTCTTTGCCCCATTTTTTGTCAGGATGGCATTGTTGATCCTGTGCTGCCCAGGCCAGGCTCATCCCGGGGAAACATCTCCCACTCTTTCACTCCTGGATGTTATGTCCTATATAGGGGGAAGGGCAATGATTTCATTTGCAGAGTTGGGGTTAGAGAGACAGAGGCCACATCTGAGCAACAAAAGAGGTCCTCTGGAAGTGACACTTAGGCATACTTATAGGTAGGCTAAGCTTCTCTGCTACCTACATAAGCCTCACAAGAGTAAGCCTTGAGATCAAGAACTTGGCCTATTGATTCAGGTGTCCCTAATGTTTGACACAGTATCGGGTTTCCCCAGTGGTAAAGTTTAATAGTTCCATATTTTTTCTCTCATCCCTCAAGGAACTTTGCCAGTACTTTTTGATTTTCTGCTTAATATACTCTGGGATGTATCCAGGCATTGCATTAAGCTATACAGGATTAAAGACCCTTATTCTTATTCTGGGCTCCCTGTGTTTGGATTGTTTACATGATTTATCCAGACAGGTTGAATTAGATTATGTGCTACAGAAAATTTAGGTTCTGGACAAAATAAGCCTTTCTTCTTTTGGTCTCAAAGAGTAGATGAAGTTCTAAAATACAGACAATGTCTTCCTTACCCTGCATTCTGAATTGTCTTAATCCCAATCTGATCAGCTTCATTCTTATCTCTAAATACCAGGTCATACATATATAAAACAGCCTCTCAAAATCCAGAAATAACAATTACGCTGTGGACTAAATGTTCCTATTAATAAGAGCTTACAATCTAAGCTCATGTTTTCTTCTAAATATTTTCTACATGAGACCATATAACATTTGCTGTTTTGTTTCTGGCTTATTTTGCCTCACCAAATGTCCCACAGGTTCCTTGACCATGTTGCATGCCTCACAAGTTCATTCCTTCTTGTAGCAGCACAATATCTGATCATATGTATACACTGACCTGTCCTTTTAAGGTGTCACCTATAGTGGACAATTTTTAAATTAATCACTTTTTTTTGGAAGAGTAGACTATGATATAGAAATTGTGATAAAGTCACACAGTGGGTTCTGCACAGCAGTGACAGGATGTCCTAGAGGTACAAGTTTTAATATTTCAACACGGAAATTTCTCAAAAATATATTGCTGAGTGGAAAAAATAAGTTGCAAAGGAATATCTAGAATATGCTGTCTTATAAAGTTTAAAAACATGGAAAAATATACACTGAGTGTGGCTATATACACTACAAAGGATGTCTGGGAACATTCAGAGAAATAATAAATACCCACGTCAAAACTTGAGGTTTTTCCTCAGAAATAAACAAGAGGAATAGATTTTTAGATTACATTTGTAAAATTGTATTTCTGTAACTGGGTAGAGGACATTTGCTTCTATTATCATCGACTTTTTAAAACTTAATTGAGGTATAACTTCCATACCGTGAAATTCACATTTCGCCTGTGAAATGCAGGGCCTTTTAGTAAATGTACAGTTTTGTGACCGTCACTACAGTCTAATTTAGAGCATCTCTATCACCCCCAAAGTAAATCTCATGGCTTACTGCAATGACTCTTTGTTCTCACCCCTAAACCCAGGCATCCACTAATCTCCTTTCTGCTTCTATGGATTTGCCTTTTCTGGACATTCCATATAAATGTGGTGTTTTGTACCTGGCTTCTTTCACTTAGCATCATGTTTCGAAGGTTCGACCATGTCACAGCACATATCTGTACTTCATTCCTTTTTACTGCCAAATGATGCGCCATTGTGTGGCACCCGTCGTTTATCCATTCATCAGATGAGGGACCTTGATTTCATCTTCCTTGAGTAGATAACTAGGAGTGGAATTGTTGGATCATATGGTAAATTTATGTTTAACTTTTAAAGAATCTGCCAAACTGTTTTCCTTCCCATCAGCAGTACACGAGGGTTCCAATTTCTCCACTGCCTCAAGAACACCCATAATCTGTCTTTTTCATTTATAACCATCCTGGTGGATGTGAAATGGCATCTCATTGGAGTTTTGATTTTCCTTTCCCTGGCAGCAATGATATTGATGACCGTTACATGTGTTCATTGACCATTTGTCTCTCTATTTTGGGGAAATGTACATGTCTATTCAAATCTTCTGCCCATCTTTAAATTGAGTGACTTGTGCTCTTATTAAGAAGTTGTAAGAGTTTTGTATGTATTCTGGATACAATATCTCTAGTTTTTATTTCCTGAAGCATGTGGTAATAATTTTTTTCTCAGTCTGTGAGTGCTCCAAGGGAGGATATTTAAAGTTCTAGGGCCGTCAAAGTGCTTCTCAAGGGAGCAGCGCTGACTGGCAATTCCCACAGGTGTCTAACCCTCCATGCTGGGTTCCTTCCCTTTGTGTGACCAATTCATCCAAGTAGAGTATGTCTGTCAGTCTGCCCAACAGCCATAGCTGGGTGCAGTCTGACTTTAGTGTCATCTGCCCTGAATTCTAAGTTAAAGCCCCTTCCATAATAATTTTTGCTCCTGAAGTCTAGAGCAGCCAAGTGAGTGACAGGAACCTATAATGAAATCCTCTCCTGGGCTCTTAGTCTTAATATATGCACAGGTTTGCCTCTTTATCTCCAAAGAGGCCCTCGGGGCATGCAGCACTGTTAGCAGGCTAGTTGGTAGAGTTCAGAAACTGATGACTCTAGAAAAGTCCATTTCTAAAGGACTCAAGAGTCACTGTAATGTCAGTCCCACTCACCACACTTCTCCCTCTGGATCCTTTTCCCTTTGCCCTGCAGTGCACTTTCTCTAAATCTTCCTCTTGCATGAGCAGCAGCCGTTTGGTGGTCAAAGGAGCATTAAACATGCTGTTAACAACATCATGGAAATCATAACTCATGAAGTACCCTGGGTTTCCAAGAGAGAGAATTGATAGGTGACAACAGAAAGGTTTTTAAATGCCAGAAGAAATTACCATTTGAGAAAAGTCTGATTCTTGTACTAAGCCAACCCAATTTCTTACTCTTTAACATAATATTGTTGTCTTGTCCATCTAGGCACATATTACTAAGAGGACTGACTTACCCAGGTGGTGCTGGGTAAGTTCCTCATCTGTAACAACACATTCCATCCTAAATGATGTTCCTAAGACTCCCAGGAGTCTGGGATCTAGAATGAGAAGCCAAGAAAGTGTGAAGGAATGTGTGTTCTTATCTTCCGTGTGTGTCTTCATCTGCTGTATCCAGTCAGCGTCATGAGTTATTGTATAACCGAGACTGAATTTTGGAGAGCTGGGGAAACAAAATAGCAAAACAAGCCCTGAAGACGAAAATGTCTTCAGTTGATCATTTTACCTTCTAGATTGTAAATGCATAATCAGTCAGTCTGTTGAATATTGATTGAAGGATTGATATCGAGTGACTAAGGCAACCTGATGTACCTCCTAGTACTTAATGAAAGTTGTTGGCATTTTTCCACTTGCTGGAGAAGACCACGTTTGTAGCATCTTCTGTCTGAGTCCTCACCCAGAGAAGTCCCTAGAGGTGTTTCCACTTATAGCATCTGGTATCTGGACTTATTTCCTCCTCCATTAATTTATATTTTTGTTTATTTTATTAGCACTGCTCAGTCACTGCAAATGATTCTTGTTAATCCTTTGGTTTTAGAGTTTGCAATATTAATTGGCCCTTACCCAGCATCACAGATCTGAGTTACAGTTGTCTTTTTCACTTCTTCCTTTGTGAAGCACAAGCAAATGACCAAGCTCTTGGAATCTGGGTGTGTTTTGGTTTGGTATGGTTTTGGTTTTCATTTACTTTGCTTTGCACTTCTGAGAACTCCTCTACTTAGGAGCAATGCTCCTCTCCCACTTTAACTACCTCTTCTCCTTGGCAGTCAAATGTGGACAGAAGTATAATATGCATTGGATCAACATACCTGAAGTACCATGCAAAGCTTAGTTCTTGATTATCTGACAGTCATCCACCACAATGCATCTGCTATTTTCACTTGCTCTACTAGTAAAAATTCTTTACATGCAGAGATGCATGGTTGGAATTTTCCCCAACACATTAGATGGGGCTTCTCTAATTTTCATTCCGTGGAAATTTTAAAACATAAGAAACCTGGGCTTAGTGGGAAAGTTGTACTGTTTTCTCATACAGTAACTTCTTTGGGCATTTAAAAACCTTTCTATTGGGTGGTGCTATGGTGGCTCAGTGGCAGAATTCTTGCCTGCCATGCCAGAGACCCAGGTTCGATTCCCAGTGCCTGCCTGTGCCAAAAAACAAAACAAAACAAAACAAAAAAGTTTTCTATTGTCTCCCATCAACCAATCAGTCAACGGGGATTTATTGCGTAACTATTGTATGCCAACTGATGCATTAGGTACTATGAGAAATAAGAAAAATATGCAAAATGTGGCCCTGATTTCAAGGAACTTGCATATGTTCATCTATTCTTTCTTTCTCTTTCTTCCTTTCTTCCTTTCTCTCCCTCTCCCTCCCTCCCTCCCCCCTCTCTCCCCCCACTTTCACTTTCTTCTTTCTCTCACTTTCTTTTCTCTCTTCTCTCTCTTTCACACACTTTCTTTCTTCTCTCTCTCTCTCTCCCTTACTTTCTTTCTTATCTCTCTCACTTTCTTTTCTCTCTTCTCTCTCTCTCACTTTCCCTCTATTAGCATTTACTACATATCCATGTGTGTCAGATACATAATCTACTTGAGGCAAAATATCATAAGAAAAAATCTAAGAGCTGAAGAGTAGAAGATCAGAGATGAAACAAAGCTTCCAGGAGAAAAGTAGCTGAGAGCTGGCTGCCCTCAGATCTTGTCTTCCTCACACTAGTCAGCCTTCTGGCAGCTTCTACCCCCTCTAATGTGGTTGCAAAGCCTCTCTAGCCTGACCTAGCCTGCACCAGCCTCCTCATCTTAGAAGCACTTGCCAGGGTGTGCAGAAAGATAGCAGCATAGTTAAGCAGAAGAGTCCTCTTTGAAGTATCCTAACCTTTGTTCTGAGGGAGTATTATTTATAGCATAGATGCTCTTAGTATACTAATTGGTGTTTGGAGTCCTTAAATAAGTCTCACCTTAAAAAAAACTCCTTCATTTTCCTATTTAACTCAGTGCACAGGATCATGCATAACTGTCTTCAATCTCTATTATTTATCAATGCTATTATTTTGTTTATCAACTCTATTATTTGTCAATGGTTTTCTCATTGTATTAGTTATCTATTGCTGTGTAACAAATTTCCCTAAAGCTTAGTGATGTAAAACTACATGCACTTACTATATCACTGTTTATGGGTCAGGAACTGGGGCATGACCTCTGCCCTTGGGCCTCTTGCATGGCCACAATTAAAATGTTGTCTGGGACTGGGTCTCATTTTAAAAGTTAGACTGAGGAAGGATCAACATCCAAGCTGACTCTGTGGTTGTCAGCAGTATGCATTTGCTAACGAGATGTTGGACTAAGGGCCTCACTTCCTCGTTGGCCTCAGTTCCTTGCTGTTTATATCATCAAAGTGTGCAAGCCATGAAGGCCATAGAGTCTGCCGGCAGGGTGGAAACCATATATTTTCTAACCTCATGAAAGTGATATCTCCTCAGTGTTGCTATTGTATAGGTTAGAAGCAAATTACTCAAGGGGAGGAAGTCCCACAAGGCTGTGAATACCAAGAAATGGGAATTATTGGGGCCCTCTTAGAAGCTACCTTCCAGATGCATAATTAGTTTTTTCACCAGACACTTATCAGTCACCAAAACATGTTAGTCATTAGGGTGCAGCTATGATTAATAAGTAGCCGTTGTCCTCAAGGTGCCCATAGTCTGCTTGGGAACAAGGACACATCAACTTTAACCCTAATTCAAGATAGAAAATATTCTAGTAGAGATAGGTTCAAAACCCAATGAGAACATAGGAGAGAGTGATGCCTTCATTCATGATAGATCTGGGGATGCCATTTTCTATCACAGTTCAAATCAAATTTAATGTCACTTCTTGTGTGGCACCTCCTCTGACTTGCCTATTTCCCCCCAACTCCTTTCTCAGAAGAGGTGACATTAGAACCTGTTCTTAAGAAACGAAGTAAGTAGGAATGCTTATCCAAGTGTAAAACCCAGCATAATCAGAGGTATAGAGATGAAATGCAGTGTGACACATTCCAGGAACAACGGAACTACTATCTGGCTAGAATATTGGGGACATGGTCAGGGGCAGAGAATGTGGTCATGGCAGGAAATGAGTCTAGAAAGAGTAATTGGAGTCTGTGTAGATATCAGGAACTTCAACTGGCAACACCAACTGCAACTTCTGACACCAACAAACACTGCACTCACTCAATCAATTCAATTCTGACTTTAACTCCCAGAGTTTGACCAGACCCTACAGGGTAAGGGCACTCCACTGCAAGATTCCCTTTCAGGTACTGGTTACAAGTTTGAGGGTGCAGGCCACCCCAGTTCAGGGGCTTCCCCTCCCCCCTTGGGTTTGATAATCTGCTAGAATGACTCACAGAACTTACTGAAAGTGCTATATTTATAGTTATAGCTTTATCATAATAAAAAGATACAAATCAGAAGAAGCCAAAGGAGATTCCAAAGGTGAGTTCTAGGAAGGTTTCAAACACAGCCTTCTGTGTCCTGTCTATATGAAGTCAAGGCACATCACCCTCACAGCACAGAGATGTAATTTATTAATCCCAGAAACTAATCTGGGCTTCAAGTGTGCCAAGTTTATATGAGGTCTCATTACATGGGTATGATTGATAGGATCAATGTCCACATGGTTAACTCAATCTTCAGCCCTCTCCCCTCCTTAAGGTGGACCAAAAGCATGCAACTCAAAGCCCCAACCCCCTAATCAGAGAGTTTGTCCTTCTGGTGGGGCCAGCCCCAACACTAAGACTGCAGGTGTGGCTGGCTCCCACTGTCATCTCATTAGCATATGAACTACCAGGTGTGGACTTGGGTCCACCATGAAGATCAAAAGACACTCCTATCAGAAAATTCAAAGGTTGCTTCCCCTGGAACTGAGGACAAAGACCAGCCAAATTTTTCATTATACTGCAGAGTCATATTTGGAAAAAGAATTTGAATGCTGTGCCAAGGAGCTTGGGTTTTACCATGTAGGAAATAGAGAGTCATTGAAGGTCTCTAAGTATAGAACAATGTTGTAAAATCATATCTTAGAAAGGAACTGTGGAAATAGGGTTAAAAATTTACTGGAGATGCTTAGCCATGAAACTAAAATAATATTCCAGAGATGAGTTGATGATGATGTAAAATAAAATACAGGTAAAAGAAGGCCATGAAGATGGAGAGTTCAAAATCTAGTGCTTTAGGACTAGAATTGACAAGATTATCAGATCTAGGGAGAAGTTGGGAGAAATGATGGAGGCAATGGAAGAGCCAAAAACTATTCTAGAATTTCTATCTTGGGAGAATATAAGCCTCTTAAAAAGAAGGAGCATCTCTTATTTGACTTCAGAATCTCAGTATTTTAACAGTGCCTGGCACTCAACAGTTGATACCCAAGCAGAGTGTAGGTGGATGGGTAGATGGATGCATGGTTGATATTGTTCATCATCCTAGGGAACACAGGAGGGAAATCAGTTGGGGAGACAGAAAAGAGTATAGTAGAAGGAAGCAATTACACCAGACCCTTGGATTGCTAAAGTGACAGTGGATAGAGCCATGATAGCAATTAGAAAATTAACCCAGCTTTCTCCTTTATGATAATCTGTGGTGTTTTAGTTTGCTAAAGCTGACAAAATGCAATATACCAGAAATGGGATGGCTTTTACAATGGGGATTTATTAACTTACAAGTTTACAATTCTGAGTCTGTGAAAATTAAGGCATCAACAGGATGATACCTTTTCCCCAAAGACCAGCTACCAGTGATCCTCAACCCTTCTGTCACATGGCCAGGCACATGGTGACCTTTGCTAGTCTCTCCCTTCTCTCTCTTTTTTTGCTTCCAGCTTCTGGATCAATGGCTTCCTCTCTGAGCTTCTGTGTGTGCCTTGACTCTCAGCTTCTCTGCCTTTTCTCTGTCAGCTTCTCTGTGTTTCTCTTTGCTTCTATGTGAGTCCTTCTCTCTCAGTTTCTTATAAAGTGCTCCAGTAAGAGGATTAAGATGCACCTGGGGCATGCCTCAACTGAAATAAGCTCATCAAAAGGTCCCAACCACAATAGGTTTACACTCAGAGGAATGTAGTAGCTTTAAGACATCTTTTCCAGGGTACATACAGCATTAAACCATCACACATGGCTTTGATCATTTTCATTGGGAATTTATTTCATCCATTTCAGCCACCTTCAAAAAAGAATAGTTTGTTCTTCAGAGAACAAACTCTCATTCTTTGTGCAATTTATATCAACATTTTGGAAGCCTATTAGATTGCTCAGCACTTTATCCCAAAATATTAGGCAACGCAACCACCATTCTGGCCAATGAAGTCCCTTAGCATCCCTTGAATTTCAGTAACTCAAGGAATACAGAGGAATATTGAATTTCTTTCCTCAGACTCAAATTAAAAAGTTTCCCTCCTTAAAGTAAGAAAGGGATTACCATAAATCATCAAAGAAGTTCCTCTCAGTGGCAAAGAGGGGAAATTGAGGAGAAGGCAGCGTGGAGGGTCTCTAGAGCAGCTGGGAGGTCTATAGCCTGGCATAGATGGCATTAAGATGGCCTGCACTCATGATCATCCATTAATTGCATATTTGTTTAATGTGTTTTTCTGTATTTGTCTTATAGTTAATGACTGAAAATAATTTAAGAATTAAGCATAATCCCAATAATATTTCAATAAAGACTCTGAACCAAAAAAAAGTTCCCCTCCTTTATATCCTATACTAACCTTACCTTTAACTTTCTATTACATGACTCAGCCATACCTATTGGCAATTCTCAGGTTTTTTGGACTCCAGATTTTCTGAAGAAGCACTTCTTAAACTTTGAAGTGCATCAACTGGAGAGTTGGTGAAAATGCAGATCCTAATTTTGTAGCTCTAGGATGGGCTTTGAAAGTTTGCATTTGTAACAAGCTCCCAGGTGATCCTGGTGCTGGGATCCATGGACCACCCTTTGAGTGGCAATGATCATAAGGACTAAATCACTAATGGTGCCTAGGCTGACATCACTCTTGTTGTTGACCCAGGTTGTCAGCTGCCCTTCAATCCAAAATTTCATTTACCTCCTGCCCTTGTTCAAGGCCTCCCTATGTGATTTTATATTATCTACCTCTTCCCTGATGCTTCCAGCTCCTCTGACTTAATAATAATTTGCAAGGGTGGCTCTAGCATGCTGTCTTTCCCCTCCTCCAGATCCCTAATGAAGCTGTCAAATCTGACCTTCTCACCACTCCCTTCTGCTCACCTGCACCATCTCTTAGCTTATTGTTTTCTTTACAGCCCTTAGATTCAGTCTTCAGTCTCTTGTTCCTTAAAGTCATCAAACACCTACAATCAATTAAGGATCAGAGGCCAGGGATCAAGTTCATTTTTTGAGGAAAAATTGGGGATCTGATAATGTGCAGTGTTTGGGAGGTTAGCAGTGTGTGCGTAACGAAAACAAATGAGAAAAGCAATCATCCTGGGTCACTGGGGAATGACAGCTTAGCTGGGAGCAAGGCATCTCAAGTCCCAGCCCTCCTGCTAAATGACGGCATGCCATTGAAGAAATCGTTTACCCTACCTGAGCCAACATCTTATCAACTGTAAAGTCATACATTAAATTTAGATGATCTCTGTGGTCTGTTAAAAGTAATTATGAAGAGCCTGCCCATGTAAAAAATAAGTAATTATGAAGAGGCCAATTTAGCCTATGTTCGTTATATATTTAAACTAGAATAGCGGTCCCTCCCAAATGTGAGGTCCATGGCTCTCCAGTGACTCTGTGCCTAGAATACAGGGTATGTGAATTTGCATAGGGGAAAATTTACATCTTTATTCTCACTGTCCTCTGACTGACATTGAGCATTTTCTTCAATTAGACAGCGGGCTAGAATAGCATTTGCAGTGCCTGTGACTTAGGCCTTGATTAAAGGCACAAATATATTTTATGTCACATTACAGTTTTGGTAGATATCTAAGTATCATCGATGCTTGTCACTACTTTGTCATTTTGGTGTTTATTAGGCCTGCCACTATACTTTGTCTTTGATCATGCTAAATGAAGAAGCACATCTATTGCCATAGTAAAGTGGCTGTCAACAGGGGGTGATCTTCCCCCCACAGGACATTAGACAATGACCAAAGACATATTTGGTGCTTCTGGCATCTAGTGGGTAAAGGCCAGGGATGCTGCTAAACATCCTACAAGGCACAGAGTGGCCCCCATGATGTAGAATGATCTGATCCAAAATGGCAGGAGTGCCAAAGCGGAGAAACCCTGCTATAGTCTTTTAAAATAATATTTTGATAACTGTATTTTTTAAAACTTGCTTTATTGTATAATGTTAGAAAGAAAGCCATACCTGAAAAAGAATAAATGCTCACCCAATTGTGCAGAAGAAAAGAATTTATTCACGATCTTACAAGAATAGGCGCTCAACCAAAATGTGGTGTCTGTCACGCCAAGCCATAGAATGCCACAGACTTAATTCCCTGAGCCTAGCACACGGGCCCCACCCCTGTCTTTCCACTGATTGGATGCTCTAGAGGTTACAGTCCATCCAGGTAGTCCAACTAATTCAAATTTCCCACAGAATGTTCCCACTTTTGACTATGCTTCATATTTCAGTGACCCCAGCCATTACTTATTCAAACTTTTGTCTACCTATATAAGGATTTGGCACCAATTCTAGGCTTGTGTCACAGGTCCTCTCCTTTGTCTGCCTGCAAGACCAATCTGAACTGTTTTGTAGCCTTTTGTTTAGTTGGTTCCATTTCTCTCATTCTGTGCCATCTTGTGTGAAAACTAAACTTAATTTTATTCTTACATATAACATATATGCAAATCAAAGGAAGAAAAAAAGCAATAATTTTCAAAGCACTCTTCAATAAGTAGTTACAAAACAGATCCCAGAGTTTGTCATGGGCTACCATACCATTTTTTTCCATTTAGCTGCTCTAGAATATTGGAGACTAGATGGAATATTTATGTTTTTATCATCACAATAGACTTTTTTTGTGAAAAATAACACATACAAAAGCATTAAGTTTCATAGCACAGCACAACAATTAGTTGTAGAACAGATTTCCGAGTTTGGTATAGGTCACAATTCCTCAATTTCGAGTTTTTACTTCTGGCTGTTCTAAGACCTTGGAGACCAAAAGAAATATCAATATACTGATTCAGCACTCGTACTTATTTGTTAAACCCTACCTTCTCTGTATAATTCCACCATCACCTTTGATCTTTCTCCCAATCTTTTAGGGGTATTTGGGCTATGGCTGTTCTAACTTTTTCATGTTGGAAAGGGCTGTTGATAACATGGGCTTGATAACTATATTTTAACAAACTCAATTTCCTTTGTAATCTTCTACATTTTATTTAATGTAGTTACAAGCTTTATTCTGAGGAGTTCCTTCCCCTCCACAGATTGCCAAAGGGTCCAAGGCGCAAAACTTGTATTAAAATCCTGAATGATAAAGAGGTAGCAAAGGCCATTTGAATTCAAATAATTTGTTGAATGACCAGGAAACTGAAGCTTGCATGCCTGGCTCCCTAAGGCAGTGTGGCCCAATGGAAAGACCATGGTTGTTGCAGTCAGAGCCTCTGAGGCTCAAATGCCAGCTCCACACTTGCCTCAGAATTTAGCCAAATCATTGAACTTCTCTTGAAATCAGATTTCTCATATGCAAAATGTATAAATAGTCCTTCACTTAAATCAGGAGTCAGCAAACTACTGCCTGTGGGCCAAATCCAGCCCTCTGCCTGTCTTTGTTAATAAAGCTTTATTGGAACATAGCCCTGTTCATTTGTTTACCTGTCGTCCATGGCTGCTTTAGTGCTGTAACAAGGGAGTTGAGTTATAGGGTGGACCTTACTGCCGCAGAGGGCAAAGTATTTACTATCTGCGCCTTGACAGAAAAAGTTTGCTGACCTCTGACATAGAAGATAGCCGTGAGGATAAAGTGACATAAGGTGTGTAGAGCTCCAGCTCATTATCTGGTAAGGAGTAAGCACTGTATAAATGAAGTCCACTCACCCTCTTCAAGACAGAGCAACGTCTGTGGGATGACAGAAGGTTGTTCAGACACCAAAGCGTATAGTGTGTTTAAACTGGAGAGGTATCTAACTGTCAGAAAACATACGAGGAACAAGGTTGCTTTATAAATAAGTTCTGAAGAAGTTCAAATATATGTGTCATATTTAAATATCTTGCCTTTTTCCAGGAGTTTGAGCTGACTTCCAACCCAATAAATAGCAATGTATTCAATTTGCTCTATTGCCTGGAGGAGAAAGTAAATAAGGTAGGAGGTTAGCAAAGTGCCTGCAACTGAGTTTTATTCTCAACTTTGAGCTTCCAGGCAGCGGTGTTCAAACCGAAACATGAAAAATTGCATAATACCTATTATCAGGAAAAAACCGCATGCCCATTAGATTATCAGGAGACAAAATGTTTCTATCTTGATACAAATTCTAACGAGAATCACTAACATAGATCTTTATGGACAGAGTTAAGAATAAAAAAAAATAATAGTTGTAATTAACAGAAGTGAGTTTTTGAGAACATATGAGCTCTCCTGTCCTTGCCACCTTTTAAAACCCCTTGATAAAAAAAAAAAGTGGGGGCTGGCGTGAAATTGGTTTAAATGGTAGAATAGAATAACTCTGGCAAGTGAAAGATCAGAGAACACATTTTTGACACAGCAATTCAATTCTATTGAAGAGGAGAGAGTTTTGATGTCTGGGAAAAAGGTGGAATATTCACATATTTGACTGTGGGCCCTCATTCCTTGGTAAACTAATGGCAAGAAGGCATATGAAAAGAAGAGTCAGGCACAGGATGAGGATTAGGGAGAGGAAAGTGAGGCAAATCACCTAAGTAAAGGGCCAGATCCAACGTTTATTTAAATTTTTGCTATATTGTTCATCATGGAATTTTGTATAAATTTTTATTTAAAAAATGCTGTACTGAAATGCTATTAATCTGAATTACCAAGCATTTTGGCTCCTCCTTAAATGATGTGCCCGAGGTAAGCAGCTCATTCCTCTCCCCCTGTTGCTGGCCCTGACCCACACATCCATGCTATTAGGAAATAATTTTCATAAAAATCTGTTTGCTAGGGATGCGAGGGTGGCTCAGTGGTAGAATTCCCACCCACCGTGTGGGAGTCCTGGCTCCCATTCCCAGCCCAGGCACCTGACCCCCCCACCCAACAGACATCTGTTTGCTTAGAAGGAACTCTCTCCATGCTGATTCACTTTTACCAGCTCTTTACCACTTTGTACATGCTGAGGTTAGGTCTTTGTGCCTCTAAGGGCTGCCTTTATTCACAGAAAAGACTAATCAAGGAGTTTTTTGTTTAAATAATTAACAATCAAGGTATTAAAATTATTGCTTTAGTTCATCTTTTAAGTTCAGTTTCTGAGTCCAGCCTGTTTTAGCAATCCATTTTAAGGGGCCTTTAAATAATATTGGTCCAATTTACCCACTTAATTACTTAAATTCCTTTCAATCTTTAAGGTTTTTTTAATAAAGTAAGTGTATTCTAGTGTAGTATTTTGGTAACATTTGTACAGGATAAATTTGCCATTTCTAAGTGTGCACATGCTGGACATGAATTACTTTTACAGTGTTGTGCTTTCATCAGCACCTTCCTTCACTGAAACTTTTCGGTCACCCAAGACAGAAGCCTTCACCCTTTAAGCAATAACTCCCCACCTACTTACTCTTTAAGTATAGCCATCATCTGAATTATGTAGGAAAACCTTTCTGAGTTCTAAATAGGCCTTACAAAGCAGCTGCCGAATCACAAGTTTAAATGTGGTACAAGTAAGTTTTTAAAACTAATGTTCCAATGTATACATAAATATATTTAGATTTCAACTCAAAATTGAAAGTCAAAATCAGTCATTCAATTATATACTTTATCTGAGAGTCACAGGCTATCAACTAACTAGGCCAAATCCTTTTGAATATCAGAAATGCATACCACCTCAAATGTGTGCAGATGCATTAACCAAGAAATAGCAATGATGCGATTTTGAGTCTCTCCATTATTTCTGTTCTTAATTTTAAAGCTTCCCAGGGTTTAGAGATGCTCAGGCACTCGGGGAGTCAGTACTGCCTCGGCTACTGGCATGGACTTAGACCAGAGATTTCAACTGAGTGTTGAAACTTGGAGACGTAGATAACCAAGGAGATTGTTCTCACACCAAATATCATCTTATCCCCTGAAATGGGGGCATGGCCATCTCAGTATTCTGGAGATTTCTAATAACTAGCCATTTCTGCCAGTAATTCACCAGGTTCTTCTCAGGAGCCTTAATGAGTTTTCCTAACCCCACATTCTGAAGGACATAATTCTTTCTTCTACGCTGAAAAGATTGCAACCCCCTAGGTGAATCACTGGAATGCATTTTGCACAGTTTTGGCTCTGAGTGTAAATACCCTCTCTTTGTGCTTTTGGCATGTTTTACCTTGGTAGAATCTTCCTTCTTTCATATGCTCAGGACCCACCATGCTCTTCGATATTCAAATCCAGTCCTGTTGCATTCTGGCTCTCTACCTGCCTCTGTCTTGCCTGTCTTCCACTAACACAACAAATCACAGAATGCTCCTAATTCTAGAAATATTCTTGCCTTGCTCCTTCCAACTCAGCCATTCCCTCTGGAGCAGCCACAGATATGTGTTTTTCTCAAACAGTTCTTTCTGTCATCAAGACCAAAGTGTGAGATGCGTCCACGTCTCCCTGGTTGGTGTCTGCCCTCGGGCAGGCAAAGTGAACCAAATGTCAAAAGGATAAACCACAGAGATTTCCAAAATTAATCCAAATAGGAGTAACTCGCATGATATCCGGCTAGGGCCCAGGCTAGCCTCTGTGTGTTGGTTTAACGAGCCACGAGACAATGGTTGACGCTCCTGCCTGCCACATTACAGTTTAGTTTGGAAAGAGCAGGATAATGATGTTTAACGGTACACTGTAAAGCACAAAGGCAGGAAGGAGGGAATGCCATGCAGTAATCTTCGTGCAATTCCAGGCATGGGCCAGGCCTTTATGAAAGTATTCTTTCCAGTCTAGGGCTTCATGGCGTAACAGAAATTTGAAAAGGAGCATGAGTTTGAGCCAGTGGCATATCTTGAAAGCAGGAATGCAAACTCCCTAATTATCAGTTAGCCACTTGACATATCTTTACGGTGCAACAGTTAACTTTTGTGCTTCAACCACTGGTAGTAACAGCTGGGGGGTGGGGGGTGGAATGTGACTGGAGAAGAGTGCCATTTGAAACTATCGTTTTGAGCTGTGGTTTTAACACGGCAATGAAATTGTTGTCCAAATTTCGGCATATCGTTTTCTCTTGAAGTTTAGTTTTATGCTAGCCACCATTTAGTAAAATATACTGCGTCCCAAATTGTAAGTGCTTTATTTCCTGCCAAAGGTTTACATTCCTTTTCTCTCAGTAGTCCATGAGGTGGCTCTGTTGTGGGCTCTCCTTATGAACAGAGCAATTGCCAACTATTGGTTTGTCCATCAGAAATTGGAACATGGAATGCATTTTTTCCATAGAAATTATGTTGAAAGTGGTGGCAAATAATGTTGAAAGTGGTGGCATAATTCCAGGCAAGCCCACAAAATGTACCTGGTTAGCTTGTAATTTAGCCATAGTTGGGAAGACAGTGCTTTTTCTGTATTTTTTTCCCTGTGGCTATATGTTATGGTCCATGAATCTCAATCTTGCCACCCCAGGGTTAGAAGTGACAGATGGCCCCACCCAGCCTACAATAGAATTTGGGCCAGCTGAGCCTTCACCTGCCACTGACCCCAGCTTCCTTGACTAAAGCACTGTTACCTCACTTATAGGGTCATGGTGGGTTTACATGTAGATATGTCAACAAGACCAATAATAATAACTGTTACTTTTTATTAAATGCTCCTTGTGTGTCCTTCACTCACCTGTTCACCCCTTCAACAATCCTACAGAGAGGTGCTGCTTCCCCCATTTCACAGCTAAGAACCTGAGGCACAGAGATGTCAAGTAACTTGCCTGGATCTACACAGCTAGCGAAGGGGCTTCCCAGTCCAAACCCAAGTGGCCTAGCTCCAGAAGCCATACTCTTGGTCATTCTAGTGAAGGGGTCAGTAAACTACAGCTCTACTGCCTTTTATTGTACAGCCTGCAAGCCCACAGTGGTTTTTACATATTTAAATATTGGGGAAAATACAAAAGAAGAATAATATTTTGTGACATGTGAAAATGGCATGAGATTTAAATTTCAGCACCCATAAATAAAGTCTGACTGGGATCTAACCACGCCCATTCATGTACATGATGTCTCCGGCTGCTTTCACACCCCACCAGCAGAGTTGCATAGCTGTGACTGTCTGGCTTGCAAAGCCTAAAATAATCTCTGGGTTAACCCTTTGCAGGAAAAGCTTGCTGACTTATTATAAATCCTCAGTAAATGTTGGCATTTGAAAAAACAACTGCATCTCCCTCCCAGCACTAGAGGTAGTGTAATAAAACAAGGGTTTCTGCTGCTAAAGACGAAAGTCTCCCATGCAGGAGATGCAAGACAGCCCAGTCCCCCATGTCAGGGCCCCTGTGACAGCACCTGCTTGCAAGTCCCCACTGACTGCCAAGGCCAGGGCCCTGTCCAAGGCTTTGTCCTGGATGCTTTGCTTACGTTTGCAGTGACCGTAGTGTCAGCAGCTCCTGAGGCATTTGTGGGTGACACCTCAGCAGTGAGGGCCCCAGGTAGCCCAGCAGCACCATCATGAGGGCTGGAGGTACTCTGAATCCAGCTTCCTGGGAGGGGGCTGAAGGCATCAACAGCAAGGGATGCCGGAGACTCATCTGTTTTAGTTTCCTTGGCCACTCAAAGCAAATACCATGAAATGGATTGGGTTAAAGAATAGGAATTAATTTGCTCATGGTTTTGAGGCCAGAAAATGTCCAAAACAAGGCATCATCAAGGTGATGCTTTCTTCCCAAATACTGACTACCAGCCATCCTTGGCCACATGGCAAGGCATATGGTGGCATCTCCTTGTCTCTCCCTTCTCTTCTGTTTTTCATTGATTTCTGCTTCTTGCTTCCATGGCTTTCTCTCTCTTTGCCTGAATTTCATTCTTTTATAAGGACTCCAGTAAGAGGAATAAGACCTGTTCTTATTGAGGTGGGTCACACCTTAACGGAAGTAGCCTCGTCAAGAGGCTTACTTACAGTGGGTTCACACCCACAGGAATGGATTACATTTAAGAACATGTTTTTCTAGGTGTACATGCAGCTTCCAACCACCACACCATTCCTAACCAGAGCATTCCTGCCCAGCCTGTGTGGTTGGGGCTCTCACAGAGGAACTTAACATCTAGCAGAAGATGTATATACTAGTGAGAGGCTGTTACACATGGGCACCAGGAGAGCTACCCAAAATTCTTCAGACAGCATTTCCACAGCAAAACATAGGAACAACCAAATGGTCATGTGCAGGAGAATGAATAAATAAATGTAGCTAAATCCATCATCTTCTTCAAATCTTTACTCAGCTGATACATTATAAAACAGCTCTACCCCATCTGCTCTCTTTAAACTTTGAATCTTCCTTATATATTCTGAATATTAAACCTTTATTGGATATGTGCTTCCCAAATATTGTCACCCACCATGTAGGTTGTCATTTTACTTTCATGCTTAAAGTCCTTTGAGGTACAAAAAGTATTCCATTTTGATGAGGCCCCATTTATCTATTTTTTCTTTTGTTACTTGTGCTTTGGGTGTAAAGTGTAAGAAACCATTGCCTAACACAAGGTCCTGAAGATGCTTCCCTATATTTTATTCTAGAAGTTTGATAGTTCTGGTGCTGATATCAAAACAAACAAACAAAAGGAAACATCCTCCTAAATTCATGTGTGCACGCACAGCACATACTCATACACTAGGAATGGAGGTGGCAAAGCCTCCATTATCAAATCTGTGACCACTGTGGGCTCAATCCCTCTGGGGAACTCTGAAGCCAATAATTACCCAAACTGAAAGTGAGGCATGGAGGCATCAGGGTTTTTAACCAGTGATTGACAGATGACTCCTTAGAGGCATGGACACTGAGGGTAGGGGTGAGGGGTGGACTGAGGTGCCCCTGTTGCCAGAAGAAATGCCCCCAGGCAGAAAGCCTTAGGCAGGTGGGGTGAATGCCCAGGGGGCATGGGTGGGACATTAGCAATTGCTGCCATCACCCTGGAGGTAGTGTTGACACCTGCTTCCCCTCTGCTCAGCTGTAACCTAGAACATGGCCAACTCAGCTTAGACCCTCTGCTTTAACGCACAGAGGAACAGATACTCTGGGCCTCACACCTCTATCCTCTGGCATGCTCACCAGAATTTTGGCACAAGGCAATTGAATGGCAGATGTTACTTGACCTTCACCTCAACCAAAGCACATCTTAATGGACTATCTTCAAAATACCACTCAGTCCGGGTGCCCTATGGGGTCAACATTTTTTTTATGACAGCAAATCAAAGTAAATGAATGAATGAACTTCTTGTGTAGAGTTATTATTCATAACTGGTTGTCAAGACATTTAAAAAAATCACAGCCTAAAATTGTTGTTTTAATACTGTATCAATAAATATATAAAATGCTACACCTAAAAAAAATCACCTTTGGCCCTGTAATACTACTTCGAGAAATATATCCTTTGGATATAATCATGAATGTAAAAAATATTTATGTAAAGAAAATCATTGGGATATTTTTAGTAACAGGGAAAATTGAAAACAAACTTGATGCTCAACCTTAGTGGAAATATTAAATAAATTGTGTAATAGGTATATTACAAACTGTTTTTTAGCCACTAAAATTATTCTTTTAAAGAATTTTAAATATTATGACAACGTATTTATGACATAATAGCAGGGATAGAAATGTTTATAGGAAGGATGATTCCACTAATCTATAAAAAATGTTGAAATAGAAAATACTGGGAAAAATCACTGAAAAAAATAACAGTGAGCTGTAGAAAAATGGGTGATTTTAAAAATCTGTATGCTAGGGTGGGCCATGGTGGCTCAGCAGGCAGAGTTCTCGCCTGCCATGCCGGAGACCCGGGTTCAATTTCCAGTGCCTGCCTTTGCCACCCCCCCCCCAAAAAAATTGTATTCTTCATGTTCTCTGTAATGATCAGGTATGGCTTTTGCAATAACAAAGTCATCTTTAAAAAGTAAAGAAGAAGAGATCCTAAAATGACCAAAATAAATAGAACCTGAATAAAAGACTCTAGGGTACTGTGTCCATTCTACTCACCTTTGGATATAGTTCACTCTTGAGTACTTAAAAATGTCAAATTTACCTTATAAGAATTTTACAAGTCACACTCAGCTCTCTGTGGACAGAGTGAGAAGTAACCTACTGGGAACCTGATAGGGAACTGAGCAGCTAGTCTAGTGCATAGCAGACAGTCAACAATTGCAGGGGCAGTAGACAAGGTTAGGTCCTCTCTGGTTGGGCCAAGCATGGGTTGGGGCAGTGACTATCTCTAGATTAGCCTGTATTGAGTGTCAAAATCCAGGCTGGTGAAGGCAGCAAATCAGGCAGCTTGACCATCAGTCCTCAAGAGCTTTTCACAGAAGGCGACTCAGCACCTTGGAGAGTCCCCAAGAGTCAGTATTTCAGGAGATTGGTTCCTTTTGCAAAACTTCTGGTTTTTTGAAAAAGTCCTGTTCTCCCCTGTGTCCTCAGGGATCTTATCTGCAGCAGTGAGAGGACAGAGCTACAACTAGCAAAAGAAGCTCTCTTCTGAAGATGTACACACACACACACACACACACACACAGATTTCCCACATTATTAGATAGAAAATCCAATTCTTCTAGCCAGAAGGGTGTATAACTAAGGATTCCATCCGGTTTATGGCAGGGCTAGGAGAGGGGGAATATACCTATTTATCTTCCCTCCAGAGCTTTCCTTTTCTGGGTCGGCTCAGAAGTACTAACAACTCAGCTTCTTCTCTGCAAGTTCTTGAGAGGAAAATACGTCATTTATCACAAATCTGATTCTGGGAATGTGTGTACTCTTTCTTAGATTCCTATCAGATTGATCTTTTCCACAGAATTAGAGGTTTTGTACTGTAGATCCTCTTCATTTATCTTCTATGCCTAAAATGAATGGGCCTTTTCTTAATAATATTAAGCACGAGTTTATATTTTGCATGAGGTTTCTTTAATACAAAAGCCCTGAATGTATCTTGGTAGATGGAATTTTTCTCTAAATTTGCCGACCTCTACATCTAGTTCATAAAATGGAAATTCTGAATCAGAGCTGCAAAGATTTAATGGGCTCCATGCTGCTGGATCTAATTGTCTGTTGTTGGCAGTATCCAGGCTCCAATGGACCAGCATTTCCCCACAGGTGTTTTATTGAACACTAGTCTAACAAAAAGTTCTGTGAAAGGAAATAGTTCCAACAGCAGTTTAGAAAACCCTGCCTCACACTCTATGCTTTTTTTGGAAAAATCACAATGCTCATAAGCATTAGATGTTCTGAATAAAAGAAAGATTTTTCATGCTCTTCCGTCCAACATTTTCCAAATCCTTTGGACCACAGAACCCCTTTGTATTAATAGTGCCCATTAATATTTCTCTGATCTACTCTTTAACAGAAGACACTTCTAGAGGCAGTCAGTTGGCAAGGTTATCATCAAAGGTACTAATGCATCTAATACATAAAGAAAGTGATATTTATATCTCCTAGCCTGAGAATCTATGATTGTTGTTATTCCCAGCTTAAATGTTTGTATATGCAAGAGAGTCAATTGTAGTGATAATCAAAATGATTCACACTCATGTGTTTCTTAAATAGAGTGCTTTGGGGCTTGGAGAAATACTTTTCTAACAGGGGAATTAATTAGGTATAATTTCACAGTGGAAAGTGGCAGGTGTGTAGATAGAGTCTTCAAACTCGGCGGTGCTTCAATCCATAATTAAATATATATAAAAGTAATAGACAAGAACTTCTATTAATATTCTGGAGTAGAGTTCTGCGTTAGGTAAGGAAAATAACCAGGCCAAAATGTGAAATAATCTCTGGATTGAACTAATTAATAATGACCTTCAAGATGTTAGCATCTTCTTGGAAGAACAAAACTCTTATGAATGTTTTCAAAATAAACAAGAGAATTATATCTGATAGCTTTTTCATGGAAAGAGTGGGATAATTTATTTTGATTCACTATGGTGTACTGCTATTGAATATTTCAGAATAGCATGCCAAGTGAAAAACCTATAATACTGTACTTTTAGCTTCCACTTTGAAAGCAGTTTTCCAACTCATTTATTAAAGAGTATTCATATTCTGAGTCAAATTATGTAGTAAAAATAATTGTTCTCTGTATTAGTTAGGGTTCTCTAGAGAAAGAATCAACAGGAAATATCTGTGAATATAAAATTTATAAAAGTGTCTCACACACCCATGGGAATGTAGAGTCCAAAATCAGCAGGGCAGGCTGTGAAGCTGATGATTCCAATGGAGGGTCTGGATGAACTCCACAGGAGAGGCTCGCTGGCCGAAGCAGGAAGAGAAGAAAGCCTGTCTCTTCTGAATCCTCCTTAAAAGGCTTCCAGTGATTAGATTAAGCATCACTCATCGCGGAAGACACTCCCCTTGGCTGATTTTAAATGGAATCAGCTGTGGATGCAGCTGACATGATCATGATCTAATTCTATGAAATGTCCTCATTGCAACAGACAGGCCAGCACTTGCCCAACCAGGCCAAGTTGACACACAAACCTGACCATGACGTTCTCTGTATCTGCACAACACTTATTTTCTTTTAGACCTTGGGCACAGGTATTGATTTGATAATATTCCTCAGTTCATTCATATGTTACACACATAAATACATCTACGTACATATATGTATATATATTCTCTATAATGTATGTAAATATATGAACAAATAAACATTTTCACGCTTATGCATTTATACATAGTAATGTATGTTCCCTTTTATATTGTACATAAATATCCATGAACATATATAGTATATGTGTGTGTATATATATATCATTTATATGTATTTATGTATGTGGATATAGTTGTGTATATTCTCATTTACTCTCTCTCCTAGGGTAGCATTATATTTGACATATAGTCTCTCACTTACATGTATCCTTGTATGAGATGTATTCTTTTGTGTGCATGTTTTCTCAATTTATATGTAAATAATATATTTATACATATAATGGTTTGCTGACTTTTCATCCAATATTATAGTTTTAGAAAAAACTTTTTATTTAGGAAAATTTTGAACAGAAACCAAACTCTAGATAAGCATAGCATGAGCCCCTGTGTGCCCATCGTGCAGCATCAACAATTATGAAGGCATGCCCAGTCTCCTTCACCTGTGCTCCACCCACTTCTCTGCTGCCTAGACTATTGAAGCAAAGCTCAGACAGCCTATCATTTCACCAAGCCTTTTATATCTAGCTCTAACAGTTATGACAATGGCATGACCAGGTCTAAGATGATAACATCTAAATGCAACCAAATATCCAGTCTGTGTTCAAATTTCCCTGATGGCCTCATGAATTGTTTTACGTTTGGGTAAATGAGTGTCCAAATAAGCGTCAGATATAGCAATTGGTTGCTGTGTCTCCCCAACCTCTTTTGATCTCTAGAGTTTTACTTTCTTTCCATATATTTGTTGAAAAAACACTCTTTGGTTCATTCTGTAGAGTTGCATATGGTTTGAATTTTGTTTACTGCCTACCTGTGGGGCTGTTTAACATGTTCCTCTCATCCTGTATTTTCCGGGAAGTGGAAATTAGTTTCCACTCCATTATATTTCTCGTCCAAATTCTTTTCTTAACTTTTTTTTTTTTGCGGGAAGTGGGGCTGGTCATCTCATGGATGCTGCCGAGTACTTAATCAGGAGGCTCACAATGGCACTATAATGTTAGCAGCCACTGACGATCACTGCCTAAAACATTAATTCTCTGGATGTTGCAAAATGATGATATTCTATAATCTGTCTTCATTTATTAGTTGGAATACTTTCCTGAAGAAAACCTTCCTGTCGTCAACTAGTTGTTAGTCTCATGACCTTTTACATGAAAGGCAGTAAAAATGTTTGAGTCCTGCTCTTTATTTACCAGTTTTCAAAATAACGAGTCAGTCCCCCCAGCCTCATCCACAGGGGCCCAGTGATATTTTCTTGTGTTATGGTGAATTCGCTTTCTGGCATAACAAGATGTTTCAGGATCATTTGGGCATTTCCTGCCCCAGACCCCAAATCAGCCATTTCTCCAAAAAGCCCTGGTTGCTTTTAGTGGAAAATCAAAACTCTGGGTGCTAGAAATGCCCCATCACTACTGGGTTAGTCATTGTTATTTGACACATTTTCAGCCTGCAGAGCTAAGAAATATGTATTTTCAAGATAAAATGCATCATGATTTCATACTTCCAATTAAAATTCAGGAGTACAAGATTTGTATACAAGTGCACCAGTATCCACTTTCTCCAGATCTCTCTTATGGCACCGATATAATTCTTCCTTTGCTTCATCCCATAAATCACCCAGTCTCAGAAAAACATTACCAACACCATCACCACCAATACATGCTGGAAATGGTTAAATATATTTTGCAGTTGGTTTTGCACATAGTATATGTTCTAGTTTGCTAGCTGCTAGAATGCAAGACACCAGAGATGGATTGGCTTTTAATAAAAGGGGATTTATTTAGTTATAGTTCTTCAGAGGAAAGGCAGCTAACTTTCAGCTGAAGTTCTTTCTTACATGGGAAGGCACAGGGTGATCTCTGCTGGCCTTCTCTCCAGGCCTCTGGGTTCCAACAACTTACCCCAGGGTGATTCCTTTCTGCATCTCCAAAGGCCTGGGCTGAGCTGCTTGGGTTGTGCTATGTTGTGCTCTCTCATTTAAGCACCACCCAATTAAGTCAAACATCATTCATTACAGCAGGCACGCCTCCTAGCCAATGGCAGATGTAATCAGTGACAGATGAGGATCACATGCTGTTGACTCATGTCCACAGCAATAGAACCAGGCACCTTCACCTGGCCCAGTTGACACCTGAACCTAAACTACCGCAGTACATATCCCACTAGGGATGTTTAGTCAAATTGCTGCACTTCAAATTTACTTGAATTATTTCCTTCCTTTACACTTATGTCACCAATTCAATTCACATGGTCTTTTGTTTCACTTTGCCTTTGATCTGTAACAAGTACTTTAAAAATTTAATCTCTTTCTATAGCTATTTAAAGTATTTGCTTGGTTCCAGAGTCAAATCTACAAAACAAGATGTATTCAGAGTAGACTCTTATCCCTGTCCTCTCCACCTTGATCAGTCTCTCTCCCATAGTTACTATTTTGGTTTTTTAGTTTTTATTCTGTCCTTCCATTATCGTTTAAACCTAATTTGGTGCATGTGTATGGTGTGTATACATACATATATATATATATATTTTTAAATAGATGGTAGCATACAAAGCATGCTTTCCCTCCCCCTTGTTTTTTCCCTTCAGAATATCCCCTGGTGATCACGCCTCTTGCAGCCCCTGGGGTCACTGTGGAACATCTGGGTTGCTTCTAGTGTCATACTGCAGCCAGTGCCACAGGCGTTAGCCTCGTGCAATTCGTCTGGGTTCCCCTAGCTTCATCTCGCCTGCTACCTTTAACTGCATGACACTGTCCACATAGTGCAGCCACCACATTTTGCCTCTCTTCCCGCTCCCTGCCACTTACCCAAGTCCCCAGGTCCTTAAAGCAGCCCCCACTCACCTGAAAGCTATAGGCAGCTCTGTCCCCAGCAGCCCAGGCCTGTCAGATCGCCCAAAGCACAGCTCTGTGAAAGCTCCAGTCATGTCCTATCCGTTGTCCCAGTGCAGCTTCCCAGGGAAGAGGCACTTCAGGAGAAACTTCTACATAATTTCAGAATAAACATCAATGAACGTGCTTTTTCAAAAGGTCTGAATTTACCTTCTGGACACCATGAACTGTGTACATGAGGAGGTTTCCCTCTGCACTGGCATCAATGCAGTTTCATACAACACTTAATTTATGACCCACCCATAGCAAGTCTATAAAATTAAGTGGTCATGTATTCTTAAACTTAATTTTTTAAAAAAGCCAACATTATAGTAGGTATCGCTTGTTGTTATTTTTTAATCAACTATTTCCAGTTCTACAAAGCTCAAGTCCTGTTGTACATGGTGTTTTTGTAGCCAGGCTTCTGTTCACGTGCCAGCAGGACAGACACACATACCATGTGATTCCTTTTAAGGGGATGCTTACAGCGTCAGCGTCCTTGGAAACCATATCGGACTGCAGCTCTCCCACATTCTGTAAAGCACATTTCTCTGCAGTGACAACATTTTGAGGGGATGCCCGCAAAGAAATAGGGACCCAACCCCAGGAAGCTGTGGGTCGGAGGGTTGACAGCAGAGCCCTGCTTCATGGTCTCACATCTCAGATAAAAACCACGTGTATAAAAAACAAAAAACAGAAAGTGTTATCCCTGGAGTCTTTCCTTTATTGTGAGTGTGTGTTTGTGTTTGTGTATTTATAATCAAGAGACATATAAACAGATTTCAGGATTTGGCAGGTAGTCAGTTCTGCTCTAAAGAATGGATTGCCTATAAGAGAGAAGTGGATTATTTATATGCACGTGTATGTATATTTATATTTAAATGTTGCTTTAGTTTGTCTTTATGTTTTTGTTTATTTGAAAATATAAGCTAGGAAAATCTGTCTATTCAGTGTAGCGTTTTCTACAAACTTTGGTTATACACGAACACACTTTTCCTTGCCGAGTGATGGTGCTCTGGAAGAGAGTTCTTTGGGCAACTGGCTCTAATCACCAAAGCACAGCTACAGCTGTGTCCGTGTGCTCCCCAGATATGATTTCATATGGAAGGAGAAGCACCCCCAGGGCGACGTCTCCCAAGGCTGTCTGGCTCACTGTTTTTCAAAGGGCAGCGGCGACATATTAGTGACTCATGAAAGCAGCTCAGTAAATCATAACCAGCATTTTAAAATATGACCCAGATTATAATAGAAAATACTGTATATCATATAAATGCTGTTTGGGGAAACTTGTTTCTCTGTAAATAAATATATGCATATAAGGTCAGAAAGGAAAATGTATTTCTTCCTGTGAGTGGCAATCAAGAAAGTTCAGGAAGGCCCTGCTCTGGTAGCTGGCGGCCCCCACCCCATCCTGTTCCTGGTCTGGGAGCTCTGCTTCACCCTCCCCCATGGGCTCCTTTCTCTCCTTTAGTCCCAAAGCTGCAACTGCAATAGCCACTATCCTCTTTCCTCTTCTTGGTACTTTTCCTCTTTCTCTGTCAACTCATGTCTCATGTCTCTTCTCTTCTTGTTGATTCTCTAGCAAGGACAGCTAGAATTCTGTGTTCTCATCCTGCCAGTGTTGCTTCCTATTGAAACGGAGCTCGAAGGATATTAAGGAATGATGAGAAAAAAAGAAAGGAAGAAAGAAAGAAAGAAAGACACAGATGGGCTCAGGGGGTCTGAAGCTTGAGTTTACTTCGGAAAGACTTCAGACAACTTTATTCTTAACCAGATCCTGGTTATATACCACAGGATGTCAATAGGCAGGCATGCATTTCCTGAGGGAACAAAGTTCTTATCTTTCAGTGTTCTTCCTTCATACTTAACATAACCATTTGGGGTAAACATTCTTTTCCTCCCAGACTGCTCTACATAACAATCTCCACAGTTTACTGCTGCCATCCTGAGGCCAGCTGCTCCCAACAAAACCCGCAGGTCTTGTTTTAACCCGTGGCTCCTACATGCCAGGCAGCCTCCACCCTCCACTTCTGACTTCTCTTCCCAGTAACAGGGGCATCGTAGAATGTCAGCATGGCTGCCAGGCTCTTCGCCTCTTCTGTTGTGTTCATCAGGCCATACAACTCAAAAGTTCTCCCTGCTTGTTTGAATTGTGTTCTTTGCTATTCTGGCTGGTAGAAGAGTTCATTATAATTAGATATAATTTTTCTGAGATTGGATAAAATAATTCACTCTTTTTTTTATTAGTATCACACATCAAATTGAGACATATTGGAAAAATATCTTGTGTATGGCTTAAGACAGACTAATGGATTCAGACCCTTTCCTCTTGCTTAAAACTTTCCTGTAGAAAACTGACCTTTTTACCACCCAAATCCAACAAGTAGACAGCAGGAATAATTAGGTACTTCCAGGCACACATGGCCATTGTGTACCTAAGTAATCTCTCATGCATGCTCTCCTAGAAGATGCTGAAAAGTCATTGGTTCTGGAAGAAATTATTCTGGCCTCTCATTAAGACATTCTACAATGCACTGCTCATGGCTCAAAATCACTTGTAGCCCACTGTATCATTTAAATTCTGTTATAATTGCAAATAATAAAAATGTACATCATAAAATGGATCATACAAACCTTTATTACTTGTAAAGTTTTGTCCACTTTTCTATCAAATTAGATATTTTATTTTGATTAGTTTGGTGGGCAGAATTTTAAGAGGGTCTCCAGGACTCCTACCCCTAGTCCAAATGCCCTGTAGAATTCCTTCCCTTTAAGTATAGACAAAACCTGTGCATATGATGGGATACCACCCCCATGATTATATTCCCTACAATAGCAAAGGAAAAGGAATCCTGCAGCTGTAATTAAAGTGCCCTATCAGTGGACTGTGATTTCATCCAAAGGGAGATCGTCCTGGGTGGGCCTGACCTAAGCAGGTAAGCCCTTTTGAAGAGATTCCAAGCAGCCCAGGCCCTCTCTCTGTTAGCCTCCTCAAAACAGCCATGTTCTGGGTTGCTTGTGGAAAGAGGTGATGGCCTCCAAGAGCTGAGGCGCGCGCGCTGCGGCGCTGCAAGACCCCAGGAGCCAGCTCCGTGGCCCCTTCCCTACCCGCGTCGGGCCGAGAGGGGCTCGCGCCGGGCAGGGGAAGAGGGCCGGGTGCTCATGGGCAGGAGCCGGAGTTGCAGCGAAGCCAGCCGTGCTCAGATGTCCGCTTTACGCGGCCCCTTTAAGAGGAGCCGGGCCGAGATTTCAGCGAGGCTTGGGGGGGTGGGGGGGTGGGCAGAGCCTCAGCGCTTCGCGCCAGGAGGCGGGTAAGGGCGGGGCGCGCGCGGCGGCTCGGCCTGACTGACAGGCGCCCCCCGCGCCGCAGCGTTGTCCCCGCCCTCCCGGCTGGCTGTGAGGGCGGGACTCGCCATCGGCTTGAGGCGACGGCGGCTACGGGAACGTTCCCGTCCGGGACCTAACGGCTGCGCCGGACGCGCTGAGGGCCGGCGGCGGCGGGGAGCGCGGGGGACGGCGACAGCGCAGAAGGAACGAGCGAGGCCGTGCCACTGGCGGGGCCGGGTCCTCCGCCCCGGCTCTGAGCCGGGAGACGCCCCCGGCGCGGTTGAGGTCCGGTGGCCGCCGCTGAGACCGGCCAGGCTGGGCCGAGGAGCCTTGGCGGGGCGGGCGGCCTCCCCGGACGCCGTGTTCCTGCAGGGCGCCGCCACCGTGGGCTGCGGCTCCTCCAGGTGAGTGCCCGCCGCGTGGGCCGGGGCGGGGGCGCGGGCTCCGGACCCCGAATTCCCACCCCGATGGCCGCTGCCCCGCCCCGAACTCTGGTTCCCTGCCAGCCCTGGCCTGGAACCTGTGGCCCGGGATCCCGAAGGCAGTCCTGAATACGGCCCTAGAACCAGACCGGAACTCAGGTCCCGGCCCCTGAACCCTGGGCTCAGATTTTGAGCCCTGACTCCCCAGTTCCTGCCCCACATCCTGGTCCTGGCCTCAGAACCCCGAGTCCTGACCTAAGCAACCACCCCTGGTCTCTGACCCTGGACCACAGCTCCTGACCCCTGGGTCTTGGGTCAGTCTGGGTTTTGAACCCCAAGGGTGGTGCCCTGGATTCCCAACCCCTGCTTGAGAACTCTAACCCTTGGCTCTTGACCCTACATGCTGACCCCTGACCTCTGACCCCTGCCTCCTCCTGGCTGCCTGTCCCCTCTTGCCCAGATGGCTTCCCAGCCTCCCAGACTTAGCAGTGCCCAGGGGAGGACGCTGCTGGGCCTCATCAGGCCTGTCCTGGCTGCCATGGGGCAGGGACGGTCTGTGTCCAGAAGCCCATTTCACCAGGACCCTGGCAGGGGTGTCCTCACTTCACCCTTCCCACTTCTGGCAGTAGCTGCAGTGTCCCTTGGGGTCAGCTCGTCCTCCTGCTTGCTTTTCTAGGGACGCAGGTTGTGTTCTAAACAGTGTCCTGATTCAGGGATGAAGACTTAGCACCATATTGAACTCAGGGGTGGAAACTATAAACATCTTTTAGGTTTACCCCCTTAGACCCTCTTGGCTTCTCCTGGGTGGTATGGATGGCTGCAGGCAAAGCTGCAGTGGGGGCAGCAGGCCTGGGCCAGAGCGGTCCAAGTCGATCAAGTCAGGGCTTCTGTTTTGCCTCCTTGCTTCCTTAGGACTCCCTTCTGAGGTGGTTTAGCAGTGTACCTGCCTGGCAGTGAGGACAGAGAAGGCTCCCTGTAACTCTGCTGGCCATTGCAGCTCCCTGCACTGGCCGTGTGGCCACCTTTGCTCCACGTAAGGATGGCAGGAAAGCCTCCCGATGCCACGTGAAGCGTTTGTCCGGTGAGTTGCTTAATTTTAATAACTCATTCCTTTTCTTCTTAAATTTTCCAAGATGAAGGTGTTGTCATTTTAGTCCTTAGTTTTCATATGAAAAGTGACACTTTATGTGTTTAGCTTACAGTTCTGCTTTGGCCTCTTAAATGCGGGAAGGTCACAGGCTTTCTCTTGTGCCTCCTTTTGTGTTTCTGAGGCGTGCCCTCTGCAGCTTGTGCTGGAAGGAGCATCTTGGAGCATGACCAGCCCCTGGGGTTCAGGTGTGCCTGGGGCACTGCAGACAGTGGTCAAGTCACTGTCTGTTGGATGCGTGTGGATCTAGTTTTGGGGCCGGGCCCTGTGGGTCTTGTGCTCCTGTTGGGGTCCAAGGCTATCAATGGCAGCCAGGGTTGTCCAGGGGAAAAAAAACCACGTGGGCATGTAGCTGGGAGCTTTGGGGCTCCTCGAGGAGAGTGTGGGCCCAGTGGGACAGGGCTGGGGTGGGTAGAACAGCGGGGAGCAGGATGGGGTCTGCCTCAGTGCAGCTTACTGGCTGCATGACATGCTAGGGCCCTGCTTCTCGCTGTGGTTTGGTTTTTTCCATGCAGCTGCTTGCGACCACTTTAGTGTACAGTGTGTGTCCAGGTTTGTTCCCCTGTGATTTCTTCCTTGCTTTATCCCTTGGAGATGACACCCTCATGCAGGGCCAACTGACTTGGTTACTCACGGGTCCATTGGAGCCTAGGTTAGTTTGCAGAGCTGTGTCATGCCCCATGTCCCTGAGGCGTACAGAGTGTGCCCTTTCATCTGACGGGTGCAGCAAAGCCACGTCCATCTGGCATTCACCAGCTTCCAGGGAACCCACGCTGTTCTCCTCTGTTTGCAGGGGCTCCTGCCAGCATGTGAATGAGGCTGGGGCTTGTGATTTAGGTCCCCCTTAGCCCACATGAGAGACAGACACCCCATGGTGTGCTGCCCTCCAGGCTTGGGGAATGCTTGCCACTGTCCTGATTGTGTTCCATGGCGTATGCCTGGCATCTTGCTGCCCGGGTAGCCTGGAGCCAGCCTGTGTGCTGCTGTGTGGTCGACCGCCTCCAGGCCACCTGGGAAGAGTGGGGTTGATGTGCAGGGCATGCTGCTCAGGTAGAGGTTGTGGCGATGAGCTCGTGGGCATTGGTTCTGAGATCCCGTGACTCCGAGGACTGTGGCAGTGGCAGTGACTGGGGGCACCTTAGCACCCAGGGTGCCCTGTGAGAAAGCAGCAACCAAAGGCCTTGAGGATCCCCTGCCCCAGAGCAGGCAGTTTGGCGTCTGGGTCTCAGACTAGGGCACCGCGAGGGGTTGGTAGGGAAGGGAGTTGGCGCGGGCCCTGGTGGGCAGCCTGGCGGCGGGTTAGGGGTGCTGGCTGGGTACCCCGGCTCGGTGATATTAGCTCCCAACTATCTGTGCATGGTGCCCTCTGGGATTGGTGCTGCTGTCACCCTCTGCTCAGCTTGAAGGAGGTGCCACAACCTGCGCCCATGTGGCTTCTCATCCGTAAAGCCCCAGTGTTAGAAGAAGTGCAGATTTCTGAGTAAAGAGGGATGTATTATGTATCCCATGGAAACAGAACCCAAAGCGTATTATGCAAATATGAGGAGATTTGTTATAGCAATTGGCTCTTGTGATTGTGGGGATTGACAAGTCTGACTTCCATGGGGCAGGCTGTAGGCCTGGAACCTGATAGGTTTCCAGGAATCTGCCAAGAGAAGCCGGATCGTGATCGGGGTGGGCAGGGGAACACAGACCCTTTGGTGGGTCATGGGGGACCTGGTGGATGGTCAGAGCTCCTGCTGGGGGGACGGGGGCCCAGGAAGTTGAGGTTTGCAGTGTTTGGTGTGGAGCAGATCTGGCTGATGGGGGTCAGTTTGGGGGCAGGTGGGGCAGGGTTGACACTGAGGGGCGGCGGGAGGCCCCTGCAGCCTGCAGCCATGCTGCTGGGGTGGGATTCACCTGCCATCCCCCTGCAGGCCACCCAGCCTGTGGCATCGAGCACAGCCCTCCTGACAGCCTCTGAGGGTGAGGGTGGGGGCCCTGTGGTTGTTCTGTCTTGAGACCCCTGGCTAGTTCACGCTCAGACCTGGATATTTTGCGGTGGAGGGACAGTGTCTGGGCAGCACCCAGGGCAGCTGCACCCAAGGGCCCACAACCCCACTGGGTGGGAGATGAGCCTGTGCCCTGGTGTGAATTTTGCTTTCCCCCGGCTTCTCTCTCTACTTGCTGGGCCTGGACGTGGCTGCCAGCTAACGCTCCTCACTCGTGTGCACACTGGCCCTGGGAACTCTGAGGCAGTTTTTCTAAATAAAATCAAGTAAGTCTCTAGAAGTGAAAGTGTTTGTGTTTTCTCTTTTTCATTTAATTTTCGGTCCTTTCTGCTCCTTCCTCACTGGAATGTAGATGTGAGGCCTGGAGGCCCAGCAGGTGTGCTACAGACCCAAGGTTGTAAGCTTCTTCTAGAAGATGCTCCAGGGGGCAAACCTAGTGTTTTTGTTCCTGGAAGGGAAGGAGACAGGGCAGGGCAGAGGCCAGGGGAAGTGGTGAGTGTCCTGAGGAAGGGTGGCCGAGGGCTCAGGAGAGCTGGCCGCCGCTTCTTCCACGTGCCCTGATCCTGAGTCGTGGCTGCCCTATGGCCTCAGCATCCTCCTCTGTTATGGAATGGGGGCTGGGGGCAGAAGGGCCCCTGCCAGGCTTGGTCACTTCCAGGGAGCTCCCTTTATTGTTTCCAAAGAGGGAGTAAGTTGTGTGTACACAGCTGTATGCACAACCCCACACGCACACACGCACACTCACAGAAACACTTCTTGCTCCTTTTTGGAGGGACACTTGGAAGGTCAACACTGGCTATATTTATTTATGAGATTATGACCGATTTAAAAATTTGCATGTACTTTTCTTTTTTTTAATTTATAATTGATTTTTTTGGGGGGGTGTCTGGTCCAGAAATCAAACCCGGATCTCCTGCATGGAAGGCGAGCATTCTACCACTTAACCACTCATGAACCCTATAATGTACTTTTTATAATTAGAAAAGTATGCCCCTAAGTTATTAAAGACAGTATAAAGAAATTCTGCATCCTTTCTTATGAATTTATAGAAATGGGAAAGTGGATGATGACCAGGAATAAAACAGCTGGATTCATGGGGTAATGCCTAGAGGCCCAGGTACAGGCCTCTCTTGGCGTCCCTGAATGCGTGTGCCTCCCCCTCACTGTCCGTGCGCATGAGCGGCCCTGAGCTTGTGTACCTCCCCCTGACTGTCCACCCACACAAGCAACTCTGAGTACGTGTGCCTCTCCCCTGCTGTCCACACACACAAGCAAGCCTAACCGTGTGTGCTTCTCCCCAGGTTCACACGCACAGGCTGCACTTCCTGGCCTTGCACTGTCAGGAGTTCGGGGGAAGAATATGAATCTTCCATGGCGCACGTGGACAAGTTTGTCAAGTAAGTGACTGTGGGCCTCGTGGGGGCTGGGGAAGGTGTTTTCATGGCAATATTGTCTACAATTTTACCCTCTGGGCAGGTAATCATGATTTGCCCACAGGAGAACTTGTGCCAAATGCCTGCCTCTTCCCTAGGGTAGGCACAAAATACCAGCATCAGTCACCTGACCCTGAAATGGTCTAGTGACTGTGTCCCTTGGGCTTAGATGAGAGTCCTGGGCAGCATTTGTGGGGAGGACACCTCTGTGTGCCCTCTGGATGCCCCACGCTGTCCTCAGGCTGCCCACCCCACTCCATGACAGACGGACAGGAGGAGGGTTTCGGTGGTCTTGGTGACTCCACGTCCTTGGAGTTTTAACTGCAGACAGAAAGCACTACAGGCCTCGTGTCCCCTGCTGATTGCACGCCTAGTGCCTGTGGGGAACTGGCTCTCCTCCTTATCCTGTATGGGGTCTCAGGTCCCCAGGCCTGGGAAGGCCCCAGCGGTGGCAGCAAGGAGGCTCAGCTCTCGAGTCCCTGTTCAAGAGCAGGAATTCCCATCTGTGGTTGGTGGGCAGTGGCTGCGGGAGGCTTCCCTCCAGGGCCCTTGCCCCAGTTTCCATCGGTGGCCATGTGTGGGGCCCAGAAGAGGCCTGTCCTTTGCTTTAGGGGTCAGGGAGGCCTGGGTCTTTCTGTTCCTCGCTTCTTCCTCCTGAGAGCTTCCTGGTCACGAGGGTGTTCTGGTTTGCTAAAGCTGCCAGAAATGCATCGGCTTTTACAAAGGGGATATTTAAGTTATGAGTTTGTCGTGCTGAGGCCGTGAAAATGTCCAAATTAAGATGCCAACAAGAGGCCGTTTTCTTGGAGGAAAGGCTGCCAGCATCTGGAACACTGTCAGCTGGGAGGGCCTGTGGCTGGGTCTGCTGGTCTTTGCACCCCGTTTGTTGCTTTCAGCTTCTGATTCCAGTGGTGTCCTCTCTAAGCACCTGTGGGGCTTCACTTAACTTCTCTGGGATATACTTTGGATGGGTTTCATTGCTTAGTGTCTCCTGGGGGCATTTTTGTCTGCATCTCCAAATGTCACGGTGTTGTCATCTCCCTGCGGTGGTGCCATCTCCCTGAGTCAGCTCTGAACTCTGTGTGAGCTTTTTTAAGGACTCTGATAAACTAAGACCCACCTTAAATGGAGGGGAGGTCACATCCTTATGTAAATAATCTAATAATCAAAAGTTTTGCCTACAATATGTCTGCACCTCAAGAGTGGATTAAAAGAGCCTGTCTTTTTCTTCCCTCAGGTTGATGTGAACTGTCCTGAGCCTGCCTTTCCTTTCTTCTGTCTTGGAAGGAGGTGCAGCCCTGCGTGTCTCACCCAGGCACCCCTTCCCACCTACATCCGCAGCCCTTCCGAGTCTAGGGGGCAGAGGGCGGCCTCCCCAGCTGCTGGCTCACAACAATGAGTCTGCGGAGGGAGCCTGGGCCACCAGCAGGCCCCGTGTCACTTTCCCACAGTCACGACAGATGACAGCGGTAAGTTCAACTGTCCACCCGAAGGGTCGAGAGTATTTCACAAGGTCCCCCTCAGGAAAGAGGCCTGCCATGGCCATCCTTGCAGATGGCCCCCGTCCCCACTCCCCCAGCCCTGCACACTCCCAGCATCCCAGGAAGCTCTAGTGGCATAGCTGGGAGCTGTGGAGGACAATACCTGGGACCACGGGAAGCCCCTGGCCCACAGACCATGCTGCAGCCTGGGCACAGCAAAACCCCATGTGTGGGGCAGCCTGGGCAGGGGTCCCACTGCAGTGCCATCTGCTGTGAGCTCTCTGGGCACTGGGTCTGTGCTGGGATTCCCAGGGGTGCTTGCCCCCACTGGGGTGTAGGCCAGCAGTCCAGGCTCATCTGTAGATGGAGAGTTGGGGAATTCTGTGCAAGCTGCCCTCCTGCAAATGACTGCATTCGCCATGCAGTCACGTGGGAGCCCCGTCTGAGTCTGCTGTGTTCTCAGGTTTCCCGGGGCATGTGTCAGGACCCCTGCCACAAGTTGCCATCAAGTGCAGTGGGGTGACCAGGCCAGTGGCCCACTTTGGTCTGGTGTCCTGCGGCAAGAGCAGCTGCTCAGTAGTGGCCTCTGGGTGGGGCTGAGTTGCTGCTGCTGTTTCCCACCATCACCCAGGATCCCTCCTCGGTGCTGTCACATGTGCTCTTTCAAACTACAGGAACCACAGCTGCTTTTTATTAAACGCTCGCAGGACAGTGGGTGCCCCTGAGAAAGGAGACGTATGTGTGTGCAGACAAGTCTACCCTGGCTGTGAGCCTTTTCTGCTGGTTTGTTTTAGTTTTGGATTTATGCCTATTACTAACTTAGCTGTGGTTTTAAGCAGTGAATGTATACGTGTATGTATTTAAAGTCACAATGTGCCACACACATTTTTCAGGGAAAAAGGTAATATTTAAATACCTCCAGAATCCCTGAAGTCTGAAAAAGACAGCAAAACCAGTTAGAAAACTTAATCACTTTAGGCATTTAACATGGAAGAGAAAATGCAGATGAAGAAGTACAAAAGCGTTAGGAGATGTCCTTTCGCCTTGGCAGGCAGGGAGACGCGTCTTTTAACTTGGAATGAAGTTGTGCTGCTTCGTGTCCCCTTGAAGGGACATAGAACAGAGCATCACCACTTCCTGTGTGTATATATAAGTACATTTCTACCTGTGTCCTACCTACATACAGAGTCTTTATTTTTGTGTTACGTAGTTATCTTTTAAGGAGATTAGAAAGTCAGAAAAATGTCATTTTAGTTTTAAGAAGCCATTTATCATTTTGAGTGCTGTTCATTCTTCGTGTAGATTCAGGTTTCTAAGTGGGATCATTTTCCTTCAGCCTGAAGGGCTTTCTTTAACAAGTCTCGTAGCTCAGCTCTGCTGCTCTTCATTTTCTCAGCTTTTAGGTGTCTGAAAAAAGTCTGTATTTTGTCTTCCTTTCTGAAAGATATTTTGTTGCAAAAAGAACTCTGGCTTATTCATTTTTTTCCTGGAGGACTTTAAGAATACTGTCCCGCGGTGTTCTGGATTGCATTGTTTCTATGAGAATTGAGCCATTATCCTCATCTTACTTCTGTCTCTAGTATTTCCTATTTTTTCCTGTCTGCTAATTGGTCTCAGAGCCAGTTTTCAGCATTATTACGTTGTGCTTCTGTTGGATTTTCTTTGAGTTTATCCTGCTTGAGGTGCTCTGAGCTGTTTTGATTTGTGGATTTACAGTTTTAATCCTATGCAAATGTGTGTCCATATTTCTTTTAAGTGTCCCCCTCCCCTTCTTTGCCTTCTCCTCTTTTGTTCTGGGACTCTGATTTAAGTTTGTCAGGTTGCTGCTTCTGTCCACAGATAACTGAAACTACTTTTAAGGTTTGTCAATTCATTTCTCCTCCTTGCTTCATTTTGCAAGTTTTAATCTGCTCTTCATCCATCCATGGGATTTTTTTCTTCATAAAGTTTATTGCATTTTTCAGCTCTGGAAGCTTCACTTCTGGTCCTTATATCGGTATGTTTTCCTCCTATGGTGATTTTCTTCACAGTGTTGGCCATATTCGTTCGCGGTCCCCATTCCTTTCAGCTGCTACCTTCATTTCGTGCTCTCTTTATCTGTTTCTATAAACTGAGTTTTTGTAGGATTGTGGGTCCTCTTTTCTTGATTCTTCACAGATCAGATGATCCTTGATGTGGCCCAGGAGTCCTTTGTTCAGTGTGCAGACCTTGTTCTCCTTTGAAGCGTGCTGAGTTTGCTTTTGCAAGCTTCTTTCGATGCTGCCTTGTAGCTGTTTAGGTAGGGTCTCTACTCAGCCTTTGCCCTGGACTGACCTGGCCGCATGCTCAGCAGCTCCTCAGCCTCGTGTGGCTGCACCTTGTGGCTGCTGTGCTTTGCCTACTGTGGGGGTCCCCGGGACCGGGAGATCTGCAGGCCTGACACGTACACAGAATGCTGGGCTCTCTGTTGGACAGCACACGGTCTGGGTCTTCGTATGCAGATCCCAGCCCCTCAGCCTCCCCAGGCTCTGGTTGCCTGGTCCTTCCAGCCTGGGGATTTCCACAGGTGTTCCTCTGATGCAGGTGGGATGCTGGTGGGTGCCATGTGCTCCTCCCCTTGCGAGTGCAGCTCCGTGTGTCCTGTTGGCTGAGGGTCTGCAAGTGGTTGTTTTCTAGGCTTTTTCTTTTCTTTAACCGGACACCGAGTCCCAGGCTTGTTGACCGTGGGTGTGTGTTCTGTATCAACTCTAAGATAAGTGCAGGGCACGGGCGCTCGCGGACAAGTGCCTGTGCAGGTGGTATTCGCTAAATGCAGCCCAGCATGCCTCCTGCTGCACTCGCTACCCCAGCACAGTGCTCTGATGCCACCGTCATGGGCGGGGACTGCACTGCCTTTCCCATAACCTGCAGTGTCCTTGGAAACGGGAGGTGCCAGGCAGAGACAGAGTGTGACAGTGGCTTTG